>NW_026851847.1:0-8524 GCF_026571515.1 Ruditapes philippinarum | reverse complement strand
TGTTTTACCTTTTGGTTTGATTTTTCAAATTTTACAGCTTTTAGTGGACTACAGTAACCATTAAATTTTAACCCCTTTGTAAAGGGCGCTGTTTTTACACGGGTTTAGTTTAAAATGCATTTTAATCTCCACATTCAATAAAGGGGTGTTCTTTTGAAAATCGCTTTCTCTTGACATTATAATTTGAAGGTCATATCTTTAAAAACTGCACCCTACAGAAAACCCAAAAATATTCCAAAAAAATTTTAAATGAATGTACTAAGATTTTAAGAAAAAAAGAAAAAAAAATTCTATGATAATTCTTATCTATTTTTATGTGCAATAAACGACTGATTTTTGTGGGGCCCTTAAAAGGGGCCACTATGGGGTTTACTTTTGTGGGGCGTAAAACCCGTAAGGGGTTGTCCGGGGGGCAAACTCATCACTATAAGTCGGATTGACCCCAAACTTGGTTGACGCTTTTTCAAATGCAATAAGTGCAGTGCCAAGAATATTTACTCTGGTTCTTTTTTTTTTTAGTTATTGCCCTTTTTTAAATTTTTAAAACTTTATTTAACTGTAACCTTTTTTTGCCTAATTTTTTTGGGTTTATGCCCTTTTATTCATTTTTCCTTTGCACTTTCCCGACATTTACTCTTAAAATTAAAAGATAACAACATAAAATTTTTGGTAAATTCTCATTGGTAAAGTGCGTGCAAAAGAAACAAACTCTGTCTTTCCTTATTTTGAGTTGTTTGCCGTTGTTCCTTTTACACTTTTAATTTGCCGGGACAAAATCAGAATTATTGATATATCAAAAGAAATTTTGTGGAGATAGCTATTTTAGGGTAAAGGGGCAGAGTTTAAAAAAACCATTAACCCATCTTGATTTTTTAGGTTTTGCCCTTGTAAATTTTTACACTTTTTAACTTTTGCCGGACATAATTCTAAAAATATAAAGACTCAAAAATGAAAAATGTAGGTAGATAGATTTCATTTGTAAAATGCAGGGCAAAAGAAAAAACGCTGTTTGCCTAATTTTGGAGGTTTAAAACTTTGAACTTTTGTTGGTATAATTCCAAAATTTTAAGTGATATCAACGTGAAATTTGTGGGTAAAAAGATCTTCTTGGGGGGGAAAAGGTCAAGATACATTTTTAGGGTGAAGTTCAAAAAAGAAAAGTGGGAAAAAAGATAGGGATTTTAAAACAATGTCTTTCGGCAAAAAAAAATTGACACTTGTAAGATTGGTAAAAATTATGCAAGGGGAAGGTCACTAAAAATTTAAGAAACAACCAGATTTTTTTCCAAAACATTTCTTCACATGCTTTGGAGGGGGTTTTTGAAAAGGGGGAAACCCCCATGAAGGGTTCATTTTCTTGGGGAAGGCTATGACCGGGCCCAAGGGAAAAAAAGGGAAAAATTATATTTAAAATTTCCGTGTTCCCCCTAACGGAGTTAAATTTTAAAAAAAGGCTTGGTCGGGCAACATGTTTTTTAAATTTTGTTTAAAAAGGGTTTTAATTTACCTTAGTACGAATGTTCTTTTTTGGGAAGATTTTGGAAAGGCGAAAAAATTCAGGCCCCCTTTGGGGCCCTTAATTTTTAAAAGGGTCCACAGGGGGAAAAAAAATTTAAAAATAAAAAATTTAATAAAGGGGGTTTTATGGAACCATTAATTTCATTATTTTTTTGGGGATTTTTTAAACAAAGGGGCCCTTACATAGGGGGAAACTTGTATTTTTGGGGTCAATTTTGAAATTTAAATTTCCCGCATTTCATGATTGATGGATAAAAAAAGGTTAACTAAAAAAGTTAATGGTTTGGGGACATATATTTTTTGGGGTTACCCTGCAATTTTTGGGAAAAACCCCGGGTTTTTAAAATTCATTATTTTGGGAAAATTTGGGCACACAAAAAACTAAAATTTGACAGGGAATTTTAATTTCGTTTCGGGAAAAACAGGTTTTACTGGTTTTATAAAATGTAAAAATTTTAATTTGGGGGGAAAAAACGCAATTTTCAAAATTGGGTTTTTGGTTTAATTGTTCATTATTTTTGCTGTGTTTTTCCCTCTAACATTGAAAAATTAAAAAAAAGGGTTTAAATTTTTCCTTTCAATTTTCTCCCCAGCTTTTGTGCCTTAAAATTTCAAATTTGACTTTAGGGAACGTCGGGGTTTTTACGCAGGCCCCAAATTTAATTTGGCCAGGGGGTTCGAATTTTTAAAACAGTTTTTTCTCCTTTTTGATTTTGGAGGCTTTTCTTTGGGCCAAAAAAACCCCTTTGTTGTCTAAATTTGAACGGTTTTTTTAAAGGGAAAAAAATTTACAAGTGTATTTTTTGTTTTTAAATTAAAAGGGTTCCCCAATTTTTTGGATTAAAAGGTTTGCCAAATTAAACATTTTAAACTTTGCATTCAACAAAAACATTTTTTTAAACGCACGAACAAAACTTTTAATTTGTTTTTTTTGATATTTTACAAACCAAGTTTTCGAAATCCCTTCATTGTTCGTGTATACCCCGGGGAAACAAAAAAAAAGGTTACTTTCTTAGTTTTTAAAAATTTAATTGTCAACCATCAAAATTTCGGATCGGGCAAATTTGTTTTTTTTTTGCGTTTTTTTACCCTCCCCCACGGGTTTTCAGCAAAAACCCGCTTTAAAATTTTTTTTCAAGGGGAAATTTAAAAAAAAAGGCTCCGCCCTTTTTCCCCGGGGCCAAAACCAAATTTTTCATCGAAAATAAACGAAATTTTTTCCCGCTTATTTTTGGTTTTTTACCTTTCCGGCGATAAAAAGGGCACCCCGTGGGTTTCCCGTTTACCAAACCCTTTTGGGGAATTTTCCCAAATTTTAGGGCCTATATTAAAAAATCAACATCAGCGGATTTTTTTAAGGATTTATAGGCAAAAAATTTTTTAAAAAAACGTTTTGTACAAAAAGATCCCACTTTTCCAAAGGAAAAAAAAATAAAAATTTAAAAAAACTCACTGGGTTTAAAAATTTTTACTTTTTTCTGGGGGTTAGATTTTTTTTCAAAGAAGAAAAAACCATTTGAAGACAATATTTCAAGGGGCCCAAATTTTTATTTGGGGGTATTCAAATTTGCATAAAATGTAAATTTACAGGTTTAAGTTGCTACATTTACCACTTTACATTTTCCAAGTTAAATTTCTGTTTAAGGTTTTTTGTTCCCGATTTAAGTGCATTTCTTAAAATTAGTGTTTTTAAATAAAATTTTTCTTTTGTGTTTTTTCAGTACATAAAAAAAGTTATTGCTTTTGTTTAAAGGAAACACAGCAAGTTTTGGGGTAAAAAGCTATTGCGGGGCTTTATAAAACCCGGGTTTTTTCCAAGCTTGTTTTTTTGATTCCAGTCCCCGGGGGTTTTTTAAAAAAATTAACCAAACGTCGCTTACATATATTAAAATAAAAAAGGTTTTAAATCACTTTTCCTTTTGACTAAAAATTTACCCCCCAATGTTTTGGAAAACAGGGGTTTTTAGGGTTTTAATTTCAACATTAAAAATTAAAGAAAATTAAACCAAGTTTTTGGTTTACAAACCCCCGGTTTTTTATCAAAGTAAATTTGGCTAAAATTTTTTTTGGGGGTGGTTTTTTCCCCATTGGGTAAAAATTTTTGGGTTTTTCCCTTACAAACCCCAAGGCATAGTTTTTTTTAAAAAAAGGGGAGGCGCGGGCCCTTCTTTTCCCTTTTGTTACCAAAATTTGACTTCCCTTTTTTCCTTTTTCTAGTCCCTATTTGTGAATTTAAAAGATAAGCAAACCTTTTTCCCTTCCATGGTAACGTTTGGAAAGGCACACAACCCCTTTTGGGTTTAGGGTCATCAAAAAGGGTGGTGTTGGTATTTTTTTTGGGAAACATTCCTTTGTTAAGCCCACCAAAATTTTTTAGTTTTTGCATTTTTAGGGCGCATTATCGTAAAAAACTTGTTACTTTTTGTTACATTAAAAATTCTCAACCAATTTTGCATTGTTAAAATACCTTCTTAGTACTTTTTAAAACCAAAATCAGAAGGGGTTCAAAGTAAAATTTTAGGGCCGTTAAACTATTTTGGTTTAAATTTTAATTTGGGAAATATTTGTTTTGTACCAGAAAGGTTACCTCTTTTTATATTTTTCCCTTTTTTTGAAAAATTGGCCCCCCGCCAAAAAAAATTTATGGTCTTTTTCCCCGGGGTTGTTTATTCCTATATGAAAGTTGCAAAACGTTTCGTTTTTAGAATGGAAAAAGGGAAAGTTTTGGGTTGTTGTAAACCTAGGCGTTAAAATTCTAAACCCGTCTTTAAATGCCCCGTATTAAAGTATTGTTGGGTTTTACCCTTTAAAAACCTTTTCCCTATTTTGTCGGCAAAATTTGAAGTTTTTAAAAATTTTATAAATATTCATTTTTTGAAAAATTTATCTAAGTTGCATTTTTAAAAAAGCTTAAATTTTTTAAAAAACCATTTGAAAGTTGAAAACTAAGATCGAAAATTTAAATTTTTTTTTAAATTCTGTTTTGTTAAAACCGAAAGAAATTCCCATTTTTAAAGGGTTTAAAAAGGGGGTTTTGGAAAATTTGGCAACGCAATACCCATCCTTTATTTTTAAACCCCTTTTGGGGGGAAAAACGGTTTCTTTTCCCCAAATTATCGTCAGTTGAAACCCCAAATTAACATTCAACTAAAATTTGCTTTTGTTTCCTCATAGGAAAACCCAGGTCAAGTTTGGGGAAATTTTTTTCATGTTTCCGGGTAATTTTTTCCCAAAGTTTTCCCTTTTGGGGACTTTTGGAAAAGGTTTTAAATTTTTCCCCGGTTTTTCCCCCAATTTAAATTTTTGAAAAAATTACGTAGAAGTTTGGGAAAATTCCCCGTACAGAAATCCCAAAGTTTCCAGTTGGGAATTTTGGTTTTGGGGTTTCCGATAAATTTTGGGACAGGGAAAATCCTTCTTGAATTTGGGAAAAAAAATGGGGAAAAAAATTTTTCAGTTTTTTCTTTAAAACATTCCCAAAATTGCGGGTATTTTTTACAGCGGGGCCATTTTAGAAAAAAAAAATTACAAGTCAAGTTTTTTTTTGCGCCCCATGGGGGTTTAAAATTTTTGACATTTATCCCCCCTTAAATTTTGGAAAAAAATTAAAAATCAAAAAATTCCCAAAAAAAATTTAATTTTTTGCAAACCAAATTTTCCCAAAATTTGAAAAAAAAGTTTAAACACGGGAAATAATTTCAAGGTTTTTTGGGGATGAACCCCAAAAGGCCCTTCTGTTATTCGGACCGGGGAAAGAAAAAAAATAGGGGACCAGTTTTGATAAAAAAATGAAAAATGTACCCCAAAAAAAAACTTTGGGAAATTTAAAGTCCCCCTTTTAAAAAAATTTTTCACTTAAACTTAGTTAATTTTTAAAGGGGACAAAATTTTTCCCCCAATTTGTTTTTTTTTGGGGGTTTTTAAAATCGAAGAAAAAATACGGGCCTTTTATTTTAAACAATTGGGTTTTTTTTTATTTTTTTTCCTTTGCTCGGGGGATCAGGGCCCCTTAGGACACAAAAGGGGGCCACTTTGGGGCTTTCTAAAACCATTTAAAAGCTGTGAAGAAACCATTGATTTTAATATAGTGTGGGGTTTTTGTGACTCAAAATTTAAAATAAATAATAAAAAGTTAAATATTAAAAAATTCCCATTTTTTTCAAAAGTTGTTTGTCAATTTTGAAATTTCTTTTTTTAACTTGTTTTTTGGGGCCCTTTAAAATTTTTTTTCCCTTCGAGCTAAAACCGGGAAAAATTTAAATGTAAAAAAAAAAAGGCGGGGAAGAAAAAAAGGGGATGGGGCTCTACGATGAACTGAGATAATTTTGATTTTTAAAAATTTCCTTGGGCCCTGTTTTAAAAGGGAAAATTGTTTTTAATTTAAAATATTTTTTTTTTTTAAATGAAATAAAAAAGTTCTTTTTTTTGGGCTAGACGTTTTGGGGAAGGAAAAAAAGAGGCCTATTTGTTAAAAACCCATTTTGTCGTTTTTTTTTGTTGCCATTGCTGAAAACCGTTGCCTCCGAAAATGTTGGGGTTTTGGTAATATTTTCTTTTTAAATTTGTTTAGGGAAAACTTTAAACCCTTTGGTCAAGAAACCCTTTTTGGACGGGTCAAGGGAAAACCATACTGAACTTAAACCTTTTTCTCTCATTAAATTTGGAAAATTTAAAACCCTTGAAAAAGGGTTTCAAATGTTTTCAATTTTTGCTTTTTTATAAAATCCCCTTTTTGTGTTTTTTTCCCGTTGTTTAAAATTGAACCACTTTTTTTCATACGAGCAAAAATTTAATTTTTTTTTATTTTTCCAAAAACCCTTATTTCAAAGGGATAGTTGGATAATGTTAACGTGTAGGTTTTTTTTGGCTTAAAAATTTAAAATTTATGTTTTTTTTTCCCCCTTCCCCGGACCCTTTAAAAAAATTTTTTGGGTTTTTGGAAAATTTTGGGTAAAAAAAATTTATTTTTTTATTTTTGGTCCCAATATTTTAATAAAACTACTGCCTTTATAAAATTTTGTTAATGAATTTTATTAAATTAATTTTAAGTTTTTTTTAAATTTTTAAAATATTTTTACATGCATTTCGTCCCATCCCCCACAAATTGACTAAGAAACCCATTTTTTTAAACTATGTAGCTTTTCTTGAATTATCAATTTAAAAATTTTTACCATATTGTATTATTGAAAAAAAAATTTTACTTTTAAACCCCCTTTTTAAACCTGAAAACATTTTTTTGGGTGGGGGAAAATTTGGTTGGGTACGTAGGTAGGGAAAGAAAAAAATTTTAAAATTTTTTTTCCCGGGGCGTTAGAAATGTTTTAAATTGAAAATTTATGGGGGAAATTAAAATTTTTTCAAAAATAAATTTTCCTTTTCGTTAGTTTTTTTAAACAAGTTTGGGATTTTGTTTTTTAAATTAAATTCGAAAAAAGAATTTTTTAAAAAGTTTTGAAATTTTAAAACTATTCCCCTTTTATTTGAAAAAATTTATCTAAATGTAAAACCTTTGTCCTTAAAAATACTTAAGATTTACGTACACCCAAACTTTTAAAGCAATGGCCCGTTTGGGGGAAAAAAGGGAAACCCCCTTTTTACAAAACTTTAAAATTTTAAAATAAAAAAAGTAGTAAGCGATGCTTTTTTTTTTGGTTTTTTCTTTTTTTAAAAATTTTTTTAACTAATTTGGGGCAAAAATTTCCCCCCCTTTTTTGGGGTTAACATATATTCGTCTTGAAGCCCCAAACCAAAAATAAGTTACATTTTTCTCGGGTTCAAAACAAAAAACCCCGGGGGAATAAAAAACATAAATTCCCATTGTTTATCTACAGTCCGTTTTCCCTTTTTTTCCTTAAATTATCCGGGCTGATGAATTGTTCTTAAAAATCTAATAAAGAACAATCCCCCTTTTTTCAGAAATTACATATTTTTTTTTTTTCCACGAAAAGGGGGAAAACTTTAAAATTGTTCGTTAAATAAAATTTTTCCCTTTTTTGCATCTATTTTTAAAAGGCCCGGGTTTTTCCTAAAGGGGTAGAGTCGTTTCCCTTTTGTCATTATGAAATTTGGGGCTGTAGATTATTTGGGGAAATGATAGAGAATGTTTTTTGTGTAGGTCGTATTTTTTTGAAAATTTGTTGTTTTAAACTGAAACCCATAGGTTGGGGTCCCCCTTTAAAAGCTAGCCCGGAAATACAGGGTTTCTGCCCCCTGATTGTCTTAGGCATTTTTACCTGACACTTTCATTTACTGTTTTTGGGTTTTTTCCCTTTTTAAAATAGCAAACAGTGTATCATTCCCAATATAACAAAGATGGGGAGTTTCAGGAAACGAAAGCTTTTTTACCTTGTATTTTAAATTTCTTTTTTTTCGGGTTTTTTCAAGAGTCAAGCAAGGAAAATTTCACTATTGGAAGCAAAACCCAACAAAAGTGTTCACAATCATTTTGTTTTCCATTTTTGTTTTCTTTTTTATCAAATTCTTATTTATTTTAAAACTTTAAAAGGTTTCTTTTTATTTTTCGAAGTTGAGCGACTTTTTCTTTTTAAACGAAGGACCTTTCGATGTAATTTGTTTTTAAAAAAAAGACGGAAAAAAAATTAGGTTTCTTTTTATGACTATAAATTAAAAAATATAAACAGAAAAATTATTGACAAAAAATGCACTACCCTATAAAATCATCGAGTATTTTGCAAAAATTTCCGGGGATTTTTCCCCACTATTTTTAAGACTTTGGACTTTTTTAACTTTTTAAAAACATGGCAACTTTGCAATTGACGTCTTATAATCGTTGTGTATATATGGGGGTTTTTATTTTAAAAAACTGTTTTTTTTTTTTATTTTATTTTTGTACTTCAGCTGGGGGACCCATTTTCGAGTTTGGGGAAAACCAAATGGAAAACCCCCCTTTAAATAAGTCGTTACTTAAAAACTAAAAAAAACGGGTTAATTTTAAAATTAAATTTAACTTTTAAACAATTAACTATGAATTAAAATTTAATTTTTT
>NW_026851846.1:0-27448 GCF_026571515.1 Ruditapes philippinarum | reverse complement strand
TTTCCGTTCCATTTTGAGTTATTTACAATGTATTCGAAGCAGTAAAAGTATCAGTTTGAAATATATGTATATGGAGATTCCGAGCAGTTTTATAAGGCCAAACTTCACAACTTTCTGTAGCATTTTGAGATTGTTATTCTAATTTTAATGTTTATGACTTGAAAAACATCAATATTATATAATTTCATGTTTGTTTTTAATATTTCATACATAATTATATTTTCAAGATCAAGTTAAGGGTAACTAATTATATGTGTATTTCCCTTTCAAGAAATGTATTGGAAGGTGTATGACTATCATTTAATGATAGTCTTAGTTTTTTCACTGCAGAATTGTAGGTTGTATTCAAGGTTTTTCAAACAGAATGTTTTGTTTTTTAAAACGCAAGAAAGTGTACCTGTTAACAAAGTGTTAAAGTTTGATTACAAATTTTAAAGAATGTTCAATCTATCGTAAAGGTACAACTCGCAAAATATACCCAAAATACAACAAAACATACCGCATATCTTGCATCTAAACATTAATTGTGGTCATTAGGCATTTGAGAATATGCTATGCTCAAAAAAGACTATGTTAAATTTTTATCTGCATGGTAATTCAAGGGACAAGATTAGCTTGTAGAGTTTTAAATGCAATATTACATGCAATAATATCAATTATCTATGTCAATAACTTTGAGATTTAGTATTTTCAAGCATCATTTCATTTCAAATAAGAAGCATCCCTAGCATCACGCCCTACAATTACCAATTCAACCTCTTCTATGAGAACAGCGTAAACGAAACGTAATGAATAAAGAAGTGGTGCTTATATCTACACAGCAAGTAGTCTTTCTTTATGCTTTCAATTTTATGAGTGTAATTCAAATTTGATCTATATTAAAAATAGGGGAAAGCAAAGAACGAAGAAATTGTTTAGCTGCGTGAATAATATATTATTATTGCTCAGTTTCCTTTTTTAAAAGCGCTAGAGTTTTAACAATTTGCTGGCGAGAAAATTTGGCGATCTTGTGAACATTTTCTTATTATTGAAAAAATTGAATACATATCTACCTTGCGGGCTTTTTCCAGTCGCATTATGCTGTTCTCTTTGTGGAGGTGTAGCGGGTGTTTTTAGGGCGCAAACTTTAGAACATTATTTGAAACCAAATAATCTATAGAGATGTTTTTAAATTCTCTAAAGCATATTAATCGTGATAAAACATCGGTAATGAATAGTTTGCTGCCTTGGTTAATAAAGATGACGTCACAATTTGCAGACCAATGGTTCAAATCCCGGTTTGACTAGGCAGATATTTTTCTCCCAAGAAGATCTATCCATTTATGAAGTTTCAAGCTGAATCAACGAATACTCCTTTGGACAAATGAAAATAGTAGCTCTGAATGTCAATTATTTATTACCAAAGTAGCAAATAGTAAACTAAGTATGATTTTGATTTTGACATACACAATACTATATCATTGTACTATTTTCCAAAAAAGAAAAAAAAAAACATTAACAAAAAAAACCCCAACAAAATCAGAAGTAAAAGTGGTTTATGTCATTAGTAACATTTTGGAAACTATAACAGTACAAAAACTAATTAAGCTTTCAAGACAATTAAATGTGGTATTTCTGAGGAAAAATGGGCCTCAAGATGGTAAATATGTATTCAAATTTCACTGATAAAAGCTTAAATAACACTGTTGTTACATTACCTGTTGTAAAAGGTCCTGGGTTTGATTCCACCCCAGCAATTAGTAGCAGAATTCCTATAAAGGCAACAGACCCTACTATTTTCAAACCTCTGCTGTAATTCACGCAATATGTAAGCGTTTTTAAATCAAGTCCTTGAAAGGATTTGAAGGTCCCGATTCTACACCTATAAGTTTGTATATCGACACCCATGTTTCTGAAATAACGAAAGTAACAATTAAAAAGATCGCCGAACTCCAATTATAAAACATATAATGATGTAAACTTATGATGCGCATTGTAAAAAGTAACAAAAGTGCTAATCGACAGTTAACAATTTGATACCTTGGTTCAACTTATAGATAAAAGAGATACTGTCAAGACACTATAGAAAATGTTGTGGACTCTTCTTGATTTAGTAAGTAACTGCACTGTACTATGCCGTCTACGTACTTAAACAAAACGCAAAACACAACATGTAGTAATGTTTTGAAAGTTTTTTTATTCAAGAATTTCAAAACATCCGCAGATGAGTTTTTACGGAGGTCATCATAATTATTACATTCATAATAGTTTTTCGAGCTATTCCATGAAAAGCAGCGTGTTGTCTTCAAAAAAACGTAATATGTGTCTTTGTCGACTAACAACCGATTTTTTGCACAAGCGTTAATTAATTGCGAAGGAATGGTGAAACACAGTTGCTGTGAGATTGACCGAATGAAACATTGTCTGTTCAGATCCGTGCAGTTGTGTGTAATTGAAGTTACGAGGAGTTTTCAAAAAAAGAATGCATGTAGGCACGATATATTTGGTTCGTTATATGTTTTTCTGAATTTATTTTCCTATTATATTCACCTCAAACAGATATGCAAAGTTTAAGTCTCAAGATTCATTCTTTGAATCATATTTATAATCTTTTTAGGTATACTGCGCTGATCAAATTTTCGACCTGAAACGGATCTTAAAGCTTAGGAAACAAAAAAGTCAAAGGGCTAGGCCGTATGGAAACTGAGGTTGGGGTGTTAAATAAATAAAGTTTATCCTGCGCCCCCGCTTATTTTCGTGCTTTTGCTCCGCGCCCCCGCGCTATTAATTTAAAGCTCGTTCCTTACCCGCGCGGGACGACGTATAATTTATGAAGTCGCACCCACGCTAATTAGCGCCCTCGCCATTTTAACTTATTTACTCTCAACCTTTCGTTTCTCGGGGTCGCAGGGCGAAAACACGCTTATTAGAGGGGGCACGGGTTGAAAATTTATTTATTAAATTTCGCCTTGCGCCGCCGATAATAAGCGTTGTTTTGCTCCGCGCAACCGCCATTTTATGTATAAAATCTCGCTCCCCACCCTTGC
This sequence comes from Ruditapes philippinarum, assembly GCF_026571515.1. Lineage (NCBI taxonomy): Eukaryota > Metazoa > Mollusca > Bivalvia > Venerida > Veneridae > Ruditapes > Ruditapes philippinarum. The sequence goes on along the minus strand of NW_026851846.1, from coordinate 24,422 downwards.
GGGGCGAAATTCTATATAAAGCTTCGCCCCGCGACCCCGCAGGTAAGTGTTTTTTCGCTCTGTAAACTTGTAAATTCTCATCATTTTGCTTAACATGGTTGCGAGGCGAAAACAAACTTATATTAAGTTTTATTTATTGAACTTCGCCCTGCACCTCCACTTTATGCGTGTTTTTGCTCCGCGCCCTCGCCTGCCTTTTTTTCTATTTAATTTCACTCCGCGTCCCCGCGGGCGAAATTTTATTGATTAAACTTCGCCCTGCGCCTCCGCTAATAAGCGTGTATTCGCTCCGCGCCCCCGCCTGCCTTTTTATCTATTAGATTTCACTCCGCGCCCCCGCGGCGAAATTTTATTGATTAAACTTCGCCCCGCGCCTCCGCTAATAAGCGTGTATTCGCTCCGCGCCCCCGCCATTTTACTTGTTACCTTTCGACGTTTCGCTCGGCGGGATTGCGGGGCACACAAAAGCCACCATAGTTATGCAAAAAAGTAATATATTTTAGTCCCGGAGAGTTAATTTTGTGTATGTTATTGTTTTATTTACATATTTTTTGAAGACAAAATTATCATTCCCTCCACAGCAAATCATGTGTCTTATTCAAAATCATATAAGACTCGACTGCTCTTTAATCGAATGAAAAAAGTCAAATCATTCTTTATACAGTATTTAAGTTTTGTTGAAAACACCCAATGAAAACGTTTCCAATTTGAAATTCCACACAACTGAATTTGAATGTCGTGCTAATATGACAGATGCATTAACTATCATGCAAAATTTTAAAATATATATTAAGCAGTTGGACATATGTCTCCTGCACATCTTGAGTCTTTTACGTTTTGATAAATCTGCACAGTTTTTGTTTGTCATCAAATGTCATACTATTGTATTATGTCTTATTATTGCGTACATTCTAAGCCCAATTTTAATACTGTTTGAAAATGTACATAATTATATTTAGATCTATTTTAATATATTTCACTCTGTGCTGCCTGAATCATCACTTAATGACTTTGTATTCAATTTATATAGATATCAATGAAAATATGCATACGGGCTGCAGGCATATAACCCTTGGATGTATTTAAATGAGTCCTCTCATTAAGCATAAATGGTACAGTCCATCAGAATAGAATAACATATAATATATTATGAACAATTATGAAAAAAATACACATTGTTGAGGACGAGTACACAGCTGTCAAACCTATATGATACTACCGGTAAGCGGTACATGTAACCTAGTCAAATAAAGATTTTGCAGATGTACAGTTTTGTAGTCAATATGTAATACACATCCAATTCATAAGATCTTGACAAAATGTGTTACTTCGATACAATAATTTGATTAGATATGGATTTTCAGACTCGTAAAAATGAAATGGAGAAGACAGAGTACAATATTAATAAAATATTGATTATTTTGGACGCAGAAAATGAATACGAGGCTAACTTGATAAGTTTTGATTAAGAATATCACGTGGTGTAAACGTGTGAAATAAACGTTAGTTATTGTTCTTTAGAGTGGAAAACTGAGTCAGGAAAAGAATAGTTTATTGTAGTTTTCTCATAGTAGTAATGTTAAGATTGTCTTGTTTTTAAAAACACTCATTTGGCAAAATAATTTCTGATTTCTCTCTTCTCTGAATGTTTCTTTTATTAAACAATTTTGAAAGGTCACCCTTATACACAATTTGCTTAATAGTTATTAAAGATACTAGACTTTCCATTGACCAAAGTTAACATTTGTATAACCACTCAGCTTATTGACAACAAAGTCTTTCTAATGCATTTACGCTTCAATAATTGAACACTGCTGCATATTCATTTTGTTAGCTTTAAACCACTCTACGGGATGAGACCTGTTAAAGTTGTGTTTAATTTTTCAAAAATCGGTATGCATTTATTTATATTTTCGAAGTCATGTTTGTTAATTGAAAAACATATCAGTAATGTTTTGTTAAAAAAAACTTAGCCCCCATAAGTGGTCTCCTTTTTCAAAGTGCATAATAGACAAATAAAAAAACAAAAAAACAAATAAATCCCCAATTCAAAATTCAATGACAACACATTGGCCTTCTTTCTACTATTCAAATGACACCTGTGATTATGTTTGCTACCACGCGATTTATGTAAATAAAACCATTTGATTTAACAAGGACTATTCAATCGAACTAAATTTGCAAAGTTGTATACGGTAAACATGACATTTTGCGTAAATAACAACGCCTTCTTTAATAAAAAATAACCCCGTTTGACATTTCAGATACAATTTTGAAACCTATCTTTAGTGTTTACACTGACAATAACTAATTGTCATCGACTCAAATTACGATTTTATCACATAAACCGCGACGCAGGAATGTAATAGAGCCACCTCAAAGATGCAATTTCGTACCAAGTAGTTTACCAATAGGACACGCGAAGGTCACAGGATAGGTACGCGACGTCGTATTTTGAGTACGATGCCTTCGTACGTGGTTACGAAGACCTAAAGTGACCTTCACCTTCGGTTGGTATACAAACCACGGCCAACCGCGGCAAACTTCAGTTGCAGATAGTATTGGGAGCTAATTAAACTACGTTTAAACTTTATTTTGGCTCTTCATATTACTATCAAAAACTATCAAATTATATCCACACAAAAATCTATGATAAAAGTGATGACTTTAATTATGGTATAATTAACTATCCACCGCATGCAACATTTGACGGGGTATATGTATCTCAGTAAATTTGATTCGCTAGAGCTTTTAGCAATGTGAAGGATTTTAACACGCTAAATATTTTCATTACTAGCAAGCTACTCAAATAGGGCTACCGCTTATAAATAACGTAAATATTTCAGAAAATTTATCAATCATAACTTTGATTTAATCTCAAAATTCAGTAGTGATTCAAAAATGATTTTAATGAAGATGTTATTTACAAACTTCGCAAGATCTCTGGTCACAGTATTTTTCTGCTGCCTTTACTAAAATTATTAAACGTTTAACCAAAAGAGGTTTTGACCCTACTTTTTAGATATACCGCATGCTTAGTGTTCAACACTTTAACAGTTAGTCCTTTCCTCTTTTGATTACATCTGACGGACCAAGTGGGGTACTCTATGATGGACAGTTCTTCATGCCCTTTAGGACTGAATTGCTTTAATGTTCGTCTTCTGCCTTGCTTCGTCGGGCCCTTGTAGGTCTTTTTTGTTACTCTGTCTTCCTTTTAAGTATTGAATACTTTTGTTATGGTCATATGAGTATTCCTTTATATATATATATCTACATGATCATATCGGTGTTTTACTTATTTTACCTTTTGAAACCATAACAACTGTTATAAATGTACTTGGCGAGGATTTATTTTATTTACACTGTCTCGTTTATAGGAACATGGTGGGCTAAGAGTGAGGTTTGGTGCACCATTAACCGGTTTAAACTCCCCAGTAGTACTTATGCTGCTGACCGGTCCAAGGCGGTGCCCCTCTTTGTTCCTCAGATGCATTTATTTGTTATTTCATACTGTTTATCTTGTCGTTTACCATTATTTCGTCTTATGTATCATTTAAGTGATAGACCTATCCGTGCTCTACATTGCGCCCTGTCCGTTTTTCTGGGGGGGTCTTCTTGTTTTACTTGGTTCTTGTTGCTGGGTCGTGTGGGGTTGCATTTATTGAACGCTGCCTTTCCTTGTTGATCTTGTTTATCATATTTGATAAAACTTTATCATGCCACCCAAGGTGGGCCTATGGGCCTCATCATGTTTTCTAAGGTGTTTTAAAAGTAGCAATGCTGCTGCCTTCTTTTTCTATGTTGACTTATCATCAAAGCATGTACTTCTTTAGGAATAAACCGAAAATAATTGTAAACTAATTGCAAATAATGGAAGCCTTTGATGTCTCTGTAGAGATGTGCAAGAGTGACAGATGAGGAAGATGGTCTAGCCGTTTATATTTCCACCATGATAAACATGTAACTCTTGAGCCACTAAAAATTGCTTTCTTCGGCCCCATCATGGTCCCATCTCGATGGCATTGTACCAAAATACGATGGTGACACGACAGTATTGCGCGGGCTTCCCGTAGTCGTGTCCGATTTTAAAGACTATCGGAATTCTTCGTGTTTACTCGTATTGTCTTCTTGAGGCTAAAAATGCCAGATTGCACCGATGATCACACGAAGAAAAGACGAAGACTACACGATTTGACAAGATGGCTTCACGACGGCCTTACGAAGGGCAAAATTGACATACGAATTCAACACGAAAATTAACCTTCGCAATGTCTTCGGGCAATTTTTTGGTATGCCAAACATTTTGAAACCGCTCACGAAGTTGCTACCGGAGCTTGTTATATTCAGCCGGGGATCATAAAATGGCATCACGAATGGCATGATGTTATTACGATCAGATCCGAATTTGAACATTTCCTTATTTGTGTGTCCATCTGATGCCAAATTCGAGACAGTGTGACGCTTGCATTAATAAAAACGATATAATACTAGTGTTATAACACTTAAAATGACGTTACGTCATTTGCGCTTTATATAAACATAGCGTTCAAGCGCGCTAATGTTAGCGCGTCAATGAATAATGACTCTTTTTAACAGTTTACAGTTCTTAATTTATATATGTGATAAATAGAATATTATATTCGTGTCGATTCACGAGTAAGTAAAAATGTATCCATCCTTTGCCAGAGGCTCGAATAATATGTTTTTATTCAACGCGTTCAATAAATTTAGTATTAAACCTACATTCATTCAATTTCCTCTATATAATTTGTAGTCTATAATTTTTAAGTTCATTAACAGACAGAAACGAAACTAAAGTTTACCATAATTGCAAATTTTAAAGTTGCATGCCTCCAGAAACTTTTCAAGAAATATAACTTTGAGACAAAGAACTAAGATTTGAAGAAATACAAAACTGAGTCACTAATTAAGTTATGATTTAAAATTAAAAATGCAATTTATAAATGTTTTTATTTTGACATTCATTTAGTACTTTACTGTGATTGATAAGCATGAATCTTAAGGCGTGCTGCTTTTAAATATGGAATGAAGATATGTTAACATATAAAGTCGTACAGAAGATTTTTTTTCAAAAACACTGTACTGTATATCTTTATATATATATATAAAAAAAAAAAAAAAAAAAAACAAAAAAAAAAAAAAAACACTGAAATGTGTCCAAAGGACACGGAAGCCCCCCCCACACACACACCGAACGGTTTGTCAGGCTTATGACTCTAGGTCAAATATTTTTTGGCTACAGAGGCTACAAGTAAAGGGCAAGAACTTTACAAATACTGAATAAACACACAATCATAAGTGCACGTGCTGACCAACAGTCTTGTAAACTTTCAGGCCTACAGGGCAATAACTCTAACAAAACTAAAAAAATTCACATGCATAACAACAGGTGCAAAGCTTCACAGCGATGTTGTCAATATTCCTGTAAATTTGGTTGATTCTAACTCAAGCACTAAATGACCAATTTACACAACAAAATAGGAATGCTGGATAAATTCACAAGCGAAACCTCTGGTGCAACACTACAGATTCTTAGCAACATTCCTGGTAAATTTAATGAGTCTAAGTATGTTTATTACTTTTTGAGCAACGCACGACGCAAATTAAAAATTGCAAATTTTCCCTATGTCAAGGGCAATAAGTCTGACAAAATACAGATATAAACCGACAAGCAAAACCCAGGTACACAACATCAAATGCTGATCAACATTCCTTACCTAGGGCAAATACATTCTGAGCTACGTGCGACACATGTTGAAAATTGCAAATTTTTACTAAGTCAGGGACAATAACTTTGACAAAACAAAATAAATCCACAAGTGAAACCCCAGGTGCACGACTTCACATGCTGAGCAACATTCCTATACAGTTTCATGACTCAAGGTCAAATACTTTTTTGAGCTACGTGAGACACAAGGTGAAAATTGCAAATATTAACTAAGTCAAGGGCAAAAACTCTAGAAATACTGACTAAATCCACACGAAAATACACAGGTGCACAGTTTTATGACCCTAGGTCAAATATCTTTTCCTTTTGGGTAAATCTAAATGCCCCTCCCCCCATTGCAGGGGCACAAAACCAGATAAGCCACAAAAAAACGAACATGTAGAATTTGTTTCTTTGTCACTGCAAATGTTATAATACAACATCGTGATATGTTTGAAAAAAGATTATTACATTTTTCGTCAAAATATATTAGTAACAAAATCAAAATAACAACCATGTTTTCAGCAACAAAATAACAAAGTCAGATTTATTGTTGCTTTCTTACTTGAAATAAAATCAATGATAAAAATAAATCAAGCAATATGTATGTAAAAAATTACCCATCCTTTGGTAGGTAACAATAGGCTTATTTTGTAATATAAATGCTATCTTATTAAACTAAAACATTTAGAGCCATTCACCCAGAAGTTTTGAATATAATTGATATAAATAGACAGAAAAAAATCCAAACGTAGTAACTGGGTGAAAAAGAACGTGTATGTGGTACGTGAAATTTGGATGAATTACTGAAAACGTAAAATATACCTACACATTATCCATTAATGTAATATATACATGTGAAGTATTGATTGAAGTGATTTCAATAGACATTAAAGTTTTTATTTTCACTCTGATCATGTTTATATCATTAGATGAACGAAGGTTCATAAAATATTTAATTAATTTACCAACCAGCAATTTCCGAAATTTGTAACGGGTATTTCCCCCTTTTTAAGTTACACTCTACCCAAATATCTTCACTTTACGTAAAACTATTAGTGGTAATGATGATGATTGTGATGACAATATTGATAACAATAATGATAACAATAAACCATTGTTGATGATGATGATTATAATAATCACATGACGAACACGATGATTATGACGATGATGACAATATTTATAATGAAATAAAACAACTGATGACTATATGAAGATTATAAAAGATGATGATGACCCACACGATGATTTTGACGATAATGATGATGGTATGATAAGAATGGAAAAGATAAAAATACAATTGTTTTACATTTATCATTATTTAAAGTATTGAAACCTGAGATAAAATATTAAATTAATGTTATTTTAATAATTTATAATTATTTTTGTACTTTGCACATGGTTGAAATTGCATAACTCAAACCGTCGTTTTCTGATTTCGTTATGAGTCATGAACTTCATATACATACTAACAAACAATATATATTGAAAGTCTGAAAAAGCAATTTATCATTCTATATCATTGTTTTAGTTGTCCGAAAAGCAGTACATCATTCTATATCATTTTTTTGAGTTGTCCGAAAAGCAGTACATCATTCTATATCATTTTTTTTGAGTTGTCCGAAAAAGCAATTTATCATTCTATATCATTTTTTGAGTTGTCCGAAAAAGCAATTTATCATTCTATATCCTTTTTTTGAGTTGTCCGAAAAAGCAATTTATCATTCTTAATCATTTTTTAGTTGTCCGAAAAGCAGTACATCATTCTATATCATTTTTTTGAGTTGTCCGAAAAGCAGTGCATCATTCTATATCATTTTTTTGAGTTGTCCGAAAAAGCAATTTTTCATTCTATATCATTTTTTTGAGTTGTCCGAAAAAGCATTTTTTCATCCTATATCATTTTTTTGAGTTGTCCGAAAAGCAGTACATCATTCTATATCATTTTTTTGAGTTGTCCGAAAAGCAGTGCATCATTCTATATCATTTTTTTGAGTTGTCCGAAAAAGCAATTTTTCATTCTATATCATTTTTTTGAGTTGTCCGAAAAAGCATTTTTTCATCCTATATCATTTTTTTGAGTTGTCCGAAAAAGCAATTTTTCATTCTATATCATTTTTTTGAGTTGTCCGAAAAATCAATATTTCATTCTATATCACTTTTTTGAGTTGTCCGAAAAATCAATTTTTCATTCAATATCATTTTTTTGAGTTGTCCGAAAAATCAATATTTCATTCTATATCACTTTTTTGAGTTGTCCGAAAAAGCAATAAATCATTCTATATCATTTTTTTAGTTTTTCGAAAAAGCAATTTATCATTCTTTTTTACGTTTTTTAGTTGTCCGAAGAAGCAATTTATCATTCTTTATCATTTTTATGGGTTGTCCAAAAAAGCAATTTATCATTCTATAATTATCTTTTTTTATAGTTTTTTCGAAAAAGCAATTGATCATTCTACATTACATTTTTTAGTTGTCCGAAAAAAGCAATTTATCATTCTATATCATTTTTTGAGTTGTCCGGAAAAGCAATTTATCATTCTATATCATTTTTTTTAGTTTTTCGAAAAAGCAATTTAATCATTCTTTATTACTTTTTTTAGTTGTCCGAAAAAGCAATTTATCATTCTTATATTACCTGATTAAGGACGATTAAAATTTTTTGATTTTACCTAACTGTCAAAGGTTAAACAAAATCCTTATTGAATTAATTACATAGGGTATTCATACCTTAACTTAGGTTTTTCTTTCAATTTCGCATAACGACCTCTTAAAGTTCGAGTTGCATATTGTGCGTGTCAAGATCATCATTCATTTAAACCATTGAACATTAGTTAAGAAACATCAATGGTATCTTTTATTATATACGCGTCATTTTCCAATAGACTTTGTCTTTATTTCTATGTATAATTAATGAAGCTTGCAATAAAAAGGTTTTAAAACTAGTTATTTGTAAACATATTCCATTTACATGTACTTAATATGACGTAAAGGTATACAATATATAATTCCAATGACATTGATAGTGTAGTCTATGATTAACATTTATTGTTCGAAATGAATTAAAGGCGGACCATCCCGTTGTAAAACATGACCTTATAAGAGGACGAACCTATAAAGTATGAAAATAATCCCTCATTAAATATAAAAACTTCGATAACCATGTTATATGATTTATGCAAAGATCTTTATATACTGAATAGGAGCAATTGTATAAATCAAAATATTTGTTGGCTATAGATGAGTATAAATCTGTTTTTGGGGCATCGGCGAGTTTAAGTCGTTATTTTACATGCACCTGCTAAAATTGATATTTCATTACGCTTAACAATTTCTTGCAGCGTTATTCGTCTTAAAAAATGGAGCGATTAAGTATGAAAGGTATTAAAATGTAAACAGAATTATAATTTAACTTTCATACAAAATACTCATTCACTTCACTGGGTGTTGTGTCATATTCACTGGCTGAATTAGTTTTTTCCAGTATAAACATAGATTGAGACTCATAATCAATGACCATATATTGTAGACTGTTAATAATTACACGTGCTTTTTAAAAAAGAAATTGTTGCATTTTGTTCTTTATGGTTTATTTCTCGATAAAAATATCATTACTTTATTATTATTGTTAAAAAATACACCGTAATGATAAACTTGAGTTTCTTAGTTATTGCACGCCTAACACGTGCGTCTTTTTCCCGCGCACAAAAGATGTACACGTTGTACTTTCTGTGATATTTTAAATTTTTATAGCCTATTCATATAATAAAACAATTATTGACAAATGTGTTATCGCCTCGGTTAATTTGTCATCTAGTGATGAATATCACATCATATTCAATGACACACTAGTCAATAATTGTATAATAATACTGGGATTCCATGTAATTATGATTTTTTCACGCATTTTAATTAATTCCCTCGTAAGTGCTATGGTATGTTTCTCAATACAGATTTTACACTTAAGCACGGGGGAGGAACTGTTACACGAATGATGGAGTTCTTATGATAACTTTTTAGGACATCTTGTGATAACTCAGGGAGTTTGTCGGAAATTTGTATATACTACAAAAACACTCGTCAAAAATGTTAATTTTCATCTTCTCACCGGCTAACAAATTCATGCCCGATTTTTCAAATGTCCTGGAGTTCAATTCTATTTTATAGTTTTTTTTGCTCACACAGATTTCGTAGACTGGAAAATATGCTATACGTTATATCCACATTTGTGTGCAAAGGATGAGCGTACTACATTTCATAATGATTTACAAACTTAATGAATAATAAAAAAATGTGCCGTGATTAAGCGCAAGAAACACACTGGCGGTAACAAAAGATATCATAAGAACTCTAGGACATCTTCAGACTCATCACACTAAGTTCAACACATTTGAAAATCGGGTATAAGTTTGTAAGCCGAGGCTTTATGTTTGCAATATTGCACTATAATTAGGCAATTGTGTATGGCAAGGATGAAGACCAGAAATAAACAGGCCAATACGTGCAAATTGGCAAACAATTTGAAAATTTTACTCAAAACTAGCAGATTTTAATCGACAATGAAAAAATGAACTATGAATGACTTTTTTGACACGTAATACAAGATGTAAGGCAAGCTTAATCATTCATTCAAAAGTTAATTTAGCACCTAGAACTAACTTCTTTAAGATGAAAGTCAACCTTTTTTACAAGTGTGTTTGTAGTATATACAGAAGTTTTCCGACTTGACAATTATCACAAGAACTCTTGACAAGTTATCATAAGAATTCCATCTCTCATGTTAAAGTTCCTGTCCCGTGACAGGAGAAGCAACGAAGTGTCCTAATTTTTGCATCGACAGTTACTTCCAGCCAATTATGTAGTTAGTAATTACATTATTGAACTCAATACCGTGCAATTCTGTTCTATTATACAACAACGCAATCGAAAACAAGATATATTTCTAAACAAAAACAACAACAATGTGATTAAAAAAACCAACAAAAACACACATAATGAAAATTTAACATGGAGGTTTAGTCTTGAATTAGAACAAGAAAGTGAATTCGAAATTTACTTCTTAAAGTCATTTGTTGAATAAGAATGTAGAATAGAATATGAATTTCCTTTTAAAGACATACTGAAATAAAACCACATTTTGTAATTGCTTTCAAAACTTTTCACAGTGTTTGAGTGTTTGCAATTAAACTCAAATGAATAAAAACTAATGATCTTGTCACAATCTTTAGAAAGTCTACGCATGTTTCTATGAATTATCTAAATATGATTTATAACATTTCAACTTTTCAAAATATCTAAGAATAACGGATAAAAAATTATATAAACTCACATAAAAATTCAATTGTTGGTTGAATTATATCCCCACAAAAGCCTTCTTGTCATCATTAATAAAATCTTTTTCCGAATGCAGAATTACATGAAATACTACCTGTTTTTATTCACGGCGTTACTATGGGAGGCGGTACACTGTTTTAGTGTAGTAGTTTCGAATAAGCCAATCATATTATATTAAGATTAATATTGTGCGTTGTTTAAAAAGGTAAAAAAAACAATGAAGCATGCGATTTAAATGGTTGGAGTTGATATATTTTTCATATTTTTTGAATAGGTATAATTAGCTAGTTTTTGTCATTATGACAAAATCAATGGATTTCACAGGGCTTTGTGCCACGCCACAAAACTTGAAGTTAGGCATGTATTAGCAATTAGTGGCTGTGAAATATATAATCATATATATGTTAATTATCCAATGCATTTATTTCATTTGTGTGATTATAGACTTTTGTGTTAAGTTTTGATTGTGTCACGGTCAGTTGTTTACCGAGAAGTCTTTAAAACTGTATAGTGGCCCCTTATATCATTATACGATTTTCGAATATTTCAATCCAGTACATTTAGTTTCAGTTTCAGATTTTATTCTTTTAAAAAGTACAGTTACCTATGTAACAGTACACAATTCTTTTTAGTCACAAGGTAAACATGCATTAACAGTAAGAACTAGAACTGCCACTGTCATGGCGTCAATACCCCCGCATACGCTTTGTCAGAATCAACAGTAGCCATTTAGAGCTCAAGGACAACCTCCCTGCCAAATTTGAGGTTACTTAGCCAGTGCATTGCTAACTTATGTTTTCTACATGCTTCAATATAAAAAAAATGTCAAGATCAATACACTGCGGACAGGCATTCTTAAACAATTGAGGGGAAAAGCTTTTTTAGGCAAAGTCCCTATGACCTTGACCTTTGACCTAGTGATCTGAAAATCAATAGGGGGCACCTTATGGTCATGATCAACCTCTATGCCAAATATGAAGACTGTGAGTCAAAGGAATCTAAAGTAAATGGGCGAACAAACTTTTTGAAGTCAAAGTCCCTGTGACCTTGACCTTTGACCAGAGACCTCTGAATCAAAAGGGGTCATTTACTAATCATGACTCTCCTCCATGCTAAATGTGAATACTGTGAGTCAAAGGAATCTTAAGTTATTGGGCGGACAAGCTTTATGAAGTCAAAATCCCTGTGACCTTGACCTTTGACCTGGTGACCTCAAAATCAATAGGACTCATCTACTGATAATGCCTAACCTCAATGCTATACATCAAGACTGTGGGTCAAAGGAATCTTAAGTTATTGGGCGGACAATCTTTTTGAAGTCAAGGCCCCCTGTGACCTTGACCTTTGACATGGTGACCTCAAAATCAAAAGGGGTCATCTACTAATCATGACTAACATCCATGCCATATATGGAGACTGTGGGTCAAAGGAATCTTAAGTTATTGGTCGGACAAGAAAAAACCGACGGACGCCCGACGGCCGGACGGCTAGACAAGCTGATTCCATTATACCCCCTTACAACTTTGTTGTGGGGGGGGTATAATAACTCCCAGAGGCCTTTTGGAAATTAACATTACGAAAAACGTGAGGGTAATAATTAAACAAGTTATCGCATGGTGCGGAGACTGTTCTTTGAATTTCCTCTACTGTTATATACCAGTAACATGCTTTATTGACATTAACCAACAGTGCGATATCTCAGATAACGCACACTTTTTCTTTTTTCTTTTTATTTCTTTCAATTTTACTTAATGTGCGAATGACTTGGTAAATAAAGGTAGTTTTGTTATAATATCTTATAATTTAAATATATCGGTTATAATATATTTTATCATATGAAGTGTGTATTGTTTACTTACATTTCAATAAATTTGACATTTAAAATAATACATTAAAATGAATTTTTAACAATAAATAGAGCCTTGGCACAGAGAAAATGTTGAAAGTTTTAATTCTGATCAACAGAAACGAATTATCAGGAAAAGGGTATCATTTAAATATACAATATAATAAAAAAAAGAGTAAAGCTAACTGTTTTATAATTTATTTGAATTATTATTTTCTTTTATAAAATAACAATCATTATAAGTAATTATTAATATCAACGTCCTACAATAATCTCTATAATATTATAACATTAATACAAAAAATAACAATACAACAATATTATATTCTTAATGAATGACAACCAATGCATGTAAAATAAGTTTGGCAATTTCTGGCCATGGCTGTAAAATACATTTGCAATGCACAAGAGAGTTTTTGGTGCTGCGCTGATCCCAAGGGGCAATATGACAGACCACCATTATTCCGGACGTTCGGCAATTTACATATAAAGAAAATATATATACAAACTCTGGAAAATCAGATGTTATTTTGTTCAGCATAGTAAGAATGTATTCCGGACAATCGGAAATTTATATTTCATATTCCGGAAAATCGGAAATTTATGTATCATTCCGGACAATCGGAAATTTATGTATCATTCCGGACAATCGGAAATTCATGTTTGATTCCGGATAATTGGAAATGACTTGTTGAACTGCTACATCCAATCATGTTTACAATTTTGTTTGCTAAATACCTATGTACATTGCAAATGCATTACAAATCTGCGCAAGTGCCGGCTAAAAAATTGAAGGTAATAGGCTGACTGCATATAGAAACAGTATTAAAACAAACTGATTAAAACGATTACAATTGATAACACTAGCTTCGCTTATCACAAATATTTGTCAAATTAATAATCTCTACACTTAAATTAGATATATTTACAAATGAATAAACTTACTTACTGTAGGAAGTTACAATTCTAATTATAGAATTGATTATACATTAATCTTTAAGAATATAGTAGGTCTACATTTAAGGCGTTAAAATGGAAGTTTATACAATTTAAAATAAACATAAAATTAAATGCATGGTTTTAAAGTTGAATGAATAAATGACATATAAAAAAATGTTCCAAATCCCCTTAAGAAATAAAGTTCCATGCCCTAATTTTTTAATAGCTGTATTTAAAATTGAAAAAGTATGTTTGTAAAAAAAACTGAATTCTTTGAGACGTAAATGTTTTATTCAAAGTTTTGTGTGTGTAGACTATTTTATCCTTCCCCTCAATTCTAAGCCCCCTTTTGTAAAAAATTTTGAAAACAATTATCCAGGCATCCCTGTTCTGGATAATGAGAGCATTTGGAAAACGTTAAAGCCATGACGGCCCCCAAAGGTTTTGAAAAAAAGACAATAAAAAAAAAGCACAAAACCAAAGAAAAGGGGGGTGTGGAGGGGAATTCAAAAGAGGAAAAAAAAAATTTTCTGACCTTTCTTTCCGAGTTTCCAGAAACGTCTGGATGAGAGTACATATAAAACAATGACGTCATATTAAAAAGACCGAAAATGAATGTTAAATTTTACCATTAATGTTAGATGAGTTATTTCCCCTCTCAGATAATAAATAAATCTAAAGACAAGACTTGATAAATTTTATATAATCAGGGAAAGGGTTTCAATGAAATGTACAATATAATAAAAAACAGAGTAAATCTAACTGTTTTATAATCTATTTGAATTATTATTTTCTTTTATAAAATAACAATACGTACAAATGTAATTATTAATAACAATGTCTTACAATAATCGCTACAGGATTATAAAAAAAAAATGAATTTAACAATATTATATTCTTAATAAATAACAATCAATGCATGTAAAATAAGTTTGGCAATTTCTGGCCATGGCTGTAAAATACATTTGCAATGCAAAAGAGTATTTTTGGTGCTGCGTTGATTCCAAGGGGCAATATGGCAGACTACCATAATTCCAGATGTTTAGAAATACAATCAAATGTGCAAACTCTTGGAAAATCAGAAGTTATTTTGTTCAGACTGGAGAGCGTTACATAGTAAGAAAGTATTTCGGATAATCGAAAATTTATATTTCAATTTATATTTCATATTCCGGATAATCGGAAAAATTTATGTATCATTCCGTAATAATCGGAAATTAATGTATCATTCCGGACAATCGGAAATTTATGTATCATTCCGGACAATCGGAAATTTATGTTTGATTCCGGACAATTGGATATTTATATTTCACTTCGGACATTCGGAAAATATATCTTGTTGAACTGCTACATCCAATCATGTTTAAAATTATAGAAAACAATTTTGTTTGCTAATCACCCTTGTAGATTTCAAAATGCATCAAAAATCTGCGCAAGTGCCTGCAAAAAGGCTTGGATACACATCAGCCTGGTAATTTGCATGCAAACCTCTGTCATACAATACCCCCAAATTGGATGGAGAAAAACTTGATACGTTTTCTTCCTTTATTTAACTTAAAAATGATTTTCTTCTTTTCGATAAGGGAGGCCTTAAAAGAAAATAAAGCCCAAAATTAAAATTTTCTCCCTGGAATAAGTGTTTTAAATCTGAAAGGCTGCCTTTAAAAGTCAAACCCTGTTGGGAAAGAAAAGGTTTAAAGCCAAATCATTTTTTCCAAAAATGAATTGAAAAAAATTATCGGGAAATAGTTATCCCCTAGCTTTTAAAATGAATACCCTTTAAAAAGGGTGCTAAAATTTTTAAGCCTGGTTTGCGAAAAGTTTGCAAAAATTGTTTTCAAATTTTAAAGGGTTAAACCAAAGGGACTGTTAACGTTGAAATACTTTTGAGCATCTGGGAAAATTGAAGACCCCAACCCCCCAAAACTGAATGCTGGG
The DNA here is from genome assembly GCF_026571515.1 of Ruditapes philippinarum. Lineage (NCBI taxonomy): Eukaryota > Metazoa > Mollusca > Bivalvia > Venerida > Veneridae > Ruditapes > Ruditapes philippinarum. The sequence goes on along the minus strand of NW_026851846.1, from coordinate 8,634 downwards.
ACTGTTCACCTTTATTTGAAAAAAAGAAAGCAAAAAGGAAATAATAACATGGCTAAACTATTACTATGGCCTCAATAAATAATAAATTCATAGTTTGAGCTCCAAATCTCAGCCCATTTTTTTTTTTATTCATCTTCTAAAAAAGCCTTGCATAATCCAAGTTAGCGCCCCCCACCTATTCGAAAGGATTGACTTTTGAGCTTAGAACTGTCTATAAGCCTGAATATTATAAGATTTTTCTAAAACAGATTTAATTGATTAAGGGTGTGGTTGAACCATTCTAAAATGGCATAGAAATTGGTAGTCCGAAGGCACTTGCCATATGACTTAAGGATTACTTCCTGAGATGGGCCGGACCAAATCTCTATCTAATGAAATTTTCACCATGGAAACCTCTATGTAATTAATCAGTCTTTGAATGTCTGATATTAAGACACAAGTGTGAATCAGATAAATATACATCTTCTTTACTAATAATGTTAATTTCACTCACTCTCAAGAGAGCATAAAATGCAACCATAAATGCCGCTGTAAATAAAATGGATTCATAATGGGACAAGCAGACAAATTTGAGGTTGTGAACCAGAAGATGTAGCAAATTAATGGTAACTGGCTGTCTAGTGTCCCTACGCCTTTGAGACCTATTCATACCATCAAGAAGTTTGCGGACTAAAAAACATTGAGTGTTATCTGTCAAATTATACAATTTGTTTATGAAACTGATTGCAGATATATGACAATTAACAGTTTTGTATGCATAACCGCTTAATGACATATAAGCTATATAATGAGTAATATGAAATAATGGCGGGGGCCAACTTTTATTATTAAACTGTGAACATCTGAATTTGTCAAAGGTTTGAAGTGCAGAACAGTAAGTTCTATGCGTATTGGCAGACAAAGACTGATCTACAAGATGGTCAATTTCGCTGCACAAAAATGCTGGAAGTCCTGTGGAATTGAAAGTGGAACTTTACATGCATTATGTGGCAATAAAGATAGTAATCGTGAATATTGCAGACGACTGATGGCATCACAAATACCATTTTCTTTTGACTCGATATGAACTGCTTAATCTGAATGTTTTGCAGCAACAATTTAAGAACCAACTGTCTCATTAATATCATAACACGATGGTTGCGTGAAGATTTATTGTTAAGAATTTGGACAAGACTTTGATTATCTGTATGAATAATGATTGTTTCCCTTTTAGTTTGGAATCCCACGAATAGAATGACAAGACCATTGGGATTAATTCTAAAAAGGCAATGTCTTTGAAAACTTCATCACTCCAGCACTCTGGTCATTTAAAAACTGATCATTCTTCATCTAAATATGCTCCACAGGACAAATTTTCTTTTTTCCACCCAAGTCAGAAATATAAATAAGGGTTTATTATCTGAAAACCCAAATGCTAAAAAAACAATATACCATTTTTAATGTTTTAAAATTTTTTTAAGCCACATCATTAACCCTTTTTGGTTTGAGGAAAAAATTCAAAATGAAATGATTTGGGGGCTTAGTCTGGGACATTTGTTTTTGTATAAACCCACTTTTTAATGTTCGACCTGAAACTCTTTTTTAATAAAATTTTTAAAAGGCCCAAAACAGACGGGGTTTTGGTTTTACCCTTTAATCTTTTTTTTTAAATGAATAATTTTTTACAATATTCCCCATTTTTTAATTTTTTTCCGGGCGGGTTTAGGGACTTCCATTTTGGGCTGTATCAAATAAAAACCCCGTAAAAAAATAGGACGTAACGGGAACCCTGGGATTTAATCTGGATTTAGGGGAAATGTTCATGTCATCAAGATATGTTTAAAACCCGACTTTTTAAAACTTAGTACAGTTTTTTAACCCCAGATTTATCCAAAAAAAAATCATCAAAGAAAATGATCAATGTTAGAAAATTTTTGAAAAATTTTGATACTGCCCACTGGATAAGGAGAAAAACATTAAAATATTACGAAAAACTTATTGATCCCCTTTGGGGCAGCTTTTTTTTTGTACCCAGAAATCTGTTTTAATTTGAACCCCCAAAACAGGGGGAAAAATCCCCCGGGCCTTTTTGGGACCAAATTTAAAAGGGCAAAGAAAATCTTTTTTTTACCCAAAGTTCGGTCCTTTCCCCAATTTTTTAAAATTTTTGCAATAACATTGTCAACTTGGTGTAATGAATGAATAGTACTTTGGAATCAAAAAATAAAATTACTCCTTTTTCCTTTAGGATGGGGACAGGTTAGTAATAATCCCCAAATTCCAAAAAATCCGCCCAAAAGTTCAACTTCTTTAAATTTTAAATTTAAATTTTGCTTCTAATACCCTTAGGATTTTAAAATGGCTGATTTTAAAGTTTTTTTTTATTCAAAACTTATCTATGGCTGATTCTAGAGTTCCCAAATCCTTTTTTAAAGCCATTCAAAAGATATTTTTGTTTAGCAACCTCATAGCCCTTTAACCATATCTTTAAACATTTAATGTCAATTGGTGATGTGCTTAACTCCAACAAATGCTCGGGGTGCACTAAATCTTGGGCCTTGTGGTTTTACTATTCTAGGCCTGAAATTATTTAACGGATTTACCATAGAAGTTGAGGTTCGAATCCCACATGAAAAAGCTGAGTTGGGACCTTTGCATTTTTTGCAGAGATGCTGATAGGGCACCCAAAGCCTCTGTTATTAAAAAATACACATAAATTAAATTTATATAACTGGTTTTGAGGCTGTCTAACATGTGAAGTACCAGTCATTTTAAGCAACTAAAGTTCGTCATCAATAGAGGACCTTTTCATATCAGTATGCATAGTTTCTTTTTGCCAAAAAGCTTTATCATAATACAGCCAGCCAAATGCATTCGTTTTGCCGCTAGGCGGACCGTTAGCATGTACGGTATTAACTCAGAGGCAAGTGAAGGACTTTTGATAATAGCTATTTGATTATATATTAGAAATGCTTAAGTCCACGAACTTATGTTCTTCATTTCGAGCCGTTTTAAATGATCGGGAGGCTAAATAAAAGATAAAAGGTTTTTTGGTTTAAAAAAACCCCAAAGGGGAAAAAAAGGGAATTTTGGGTTTTTTTTCCTTCATATGAAAACACGGACCCATGAACTGTGGAGGGGGGGTTACCGGGCACAATGTTAATCCCTTGTTTTCCCATTGAGTAGGGATGGAGAGGTACCTACATGCCAGCTGTTGAATCAGATGTAAAATTTATTTGGGGAAGCAGGAACATTAGGCAAAAAAAGGGGGGGAGAAAGCGTGGCTGGCCCCTTCCTTGCAAACGTTGATAAATTTGGGTCCAGAAGGGGGGATTTAAAAACTTTTTGGAGGGGGGCATTTTTGGCCCGTATATACGAATGGTAAAACAAAAAGGTATTTTCCCAGATTATAAAAAAAAGCCTTGGAAAAAAAACTTGAATTATTTTAAAAAAAACTAAAGGGAAAAAATTGTCTGCCCCTTTCTCCCCAAAAAGGGGCCCAGAATTGGTTTGGGTTACAAAAAATAAAGGTCATATTAAAAAGCCCGTTTAATGAATTTTTCAAATTCCTTTTAAAAGTTAGATGAGTTTTCCCCCTCTCCCAGATAAAAAAAATTTAAAGACAAATTAAAGATTAAATGAAAATGATTTTAGTTCTAACAAACGGTTTGGAAGTGTTATTAAAAATTGGTTTTTTTTTTAAAACCCCAAGTTATTTTCAGACATTATTTCCAACTTTTTTTTTATCACTTTATTCCCAGTAGAGAATCTCGTTTTTATTTGTTTGGGTCGTCAGACCAAACAAATAATGGTAGCGAAATTCCAGACTCTAATGCTGTTAATTTCAATTGCCGAAAGTAGTGCGCCTTTTTGGATCGGTTACTTCCCTTTATATGTTAACACTAACGCCGAAAAAATCAGGGGAGATCACTGCGTTTAAAGCATTGGTCAAATGACAGGCGCATTAATTTTTCAAGCAAAATAATTCCCGAATGGGACAGAGATTTCTAATATTTTTTATTTCTTTATAGATATACATGCTTATTAGTAAGCTCCATGATTGTTTGTACATCTGTGTTAAACAAAAAATTTAGCGTTCGTTAACCAAACCCTAATTTAGAATAATATGGTTTTCTTCCAGGCCGTCAATATATATTTTACACCATGGGCCTTAGGGGTTTTGCGCGCTCGCTTAGGAAGCGAGAGGTCTGGAGTTAAACATCCCAGTTACGACAACTCATTTTTTTTCTTCAAATTGTTTAAGGTCTGAATATCAGTGTTGCAATTAGTCTTATAGCCCAATTTACTAAAATTTAAAACGCTGGAAAGCTTTGGTGGCACTATACAAAAACAAATTGGTTAATAATCTCACAACCTTCACCTTTCTGACATTCTGAGACCCAAACGAATTCAGCGCTTTGATTTCACATAGGTTTATCAATAAAAGAGAATTTACTTAAATGACGATGTACCTGGCAAGCTGATGTATGGAACCAGGTGTAAAAAGACACCCACCACTTAGAAAAACGAATATGTAAACATGCCAATCAAGATTTCAGGCACATTGTTTCCACCACTTAAACCAAGCTTAGAATTCCTTTTAAAATTTTTTGTTTTATGATTTTGAAATATTTAAAAATTTTGCTTAAAAATCATTTGTTAAGTTTTAAACTCAAATTTGATTTGCGGGAAAAAAATCCCCGATGTTATCTAAAACCTCATGTCTTTTGGGTTGCCGGATTGTTTTTTCATTATTGTAATTTTGGGGTTTGGGCCGTAGCGGGGAAAGTTTTCAAAAATATGGGGGGGAAAAAAAGGGTTTAATAGCCCCAACCCCCTTTCGGGCCCCTAGAAGAACTTTTTGAGAAAATTTAAGCATGCCTTTGTTTTTTCGGCCGGGCCCTAAAAAAAAATGTGTTTGTTTTGTTTAAATTTTCAGGAGAAAAAGGGCAATTTTTTCTAAAAACCGGGTTTAAACCGAAAATTTCTCTTTAACATTTTAAGGGCTTTTGTTTATTTCAAAGTGTCTAAAAAAAATTTCTTTGGGCCCTTTAAATTTGGGGAGAAAAATTTTAATTTCTAGGAAACCCCCTTTTTTTTGGGTTAATTTTATATCTTTTTTTACCAGTAAAATTTTTTTCCCGGCTGTTTAAAAGGGTCCCCCGTTGAATTTTTTCATCTTGCGGTAAAAAAACCCCAATGTCTTTAAACTTTGCATTTGATTTAGACGGGAAAATTGGTTCTTGGGGGGGGTCGTAATTTAAATTTCAAAGTCCCTTTTTTTAATATTTAAAATGAAATTATTTTACATTTCCCTTTAGCCAGGGGGGAAAATTTTTAAAAGGGTAATTTCTTTAAAATTTTAATTAAAAAAAAAGCATTAAATTATACCAATTAATTTTTTATTCTGTAAGAGATGTTGAATTTGGGAATTTTGGAAAGCAAATCAAAATTGGGGAAATAAAAAAGGCCCATCATTGGTAGAAAGTTAAAGGAATTTCAAAGTTACCAAAAGAATTGGGCGGGTTTTTTTTGGGGTCAATAGACTTTTAAATTTAAAACTGATTGGGGTTTTGGGCCATTGATTTTTGATTTAACGGCAAAACCTTTTCGGGAATTTTGTTTTTCTTTTAATAAAAAAAGGGGGTATGGTTTGTTTTTTTCACTTCAGGGGGTTTTAAAACAATTTTTCTGGGTCCTTGGGAATCATTGTTTACAGCACTTGAAAAGGCTTTAAAAAATTAAGTACCCCCAAAGGGGTGCTAGAGGGGGTGAGGGATGTTGCACTTTTTTATTCTATGTACAGACTAAAATAAACGGGTTTGCAAATTTTATTTTAAAATTTTTTTTGGAAATTAATTTCCGGGGGAACACTTTTTTTCAAGATTTTTAAAATTTTATATTTTAAAATCGTATTTAAAAATTAAATTTTTTATTCAATTTTTTTTTCCCGGCCCAAAAATATCCCCTTTTTAAAGGTGCCAATAAAGTCCGTAAAATACAATGGAAAGTCCCTTTAAATTAAAAAGGTATTTTTAAAAAATTTGGGGTTTAAAACCGGGGTTGCTTTTTTTAACATTTTAAAAAAGAAAGGTACGATCATGAAAAAAAAAATTTTTTCTTTTTTTGAAAAAAAAAGGTTAATTTAAAATGTTTAAGGTTGGGAAATTTTTGTATTGCGTTTATTTGGGCCTTAAAAAATATGTAATACTTTTTAAAAAGTGGTTTTGACCGCTTTGAATTCAGAATTGGGGGGATTTGTTATAAAAAAAATCCCTTTTAAACCTTTTTAAAATGCCCGAAATGCATAATAAAGGGAAATTTAACTGAAGGCTATACAGTCTTTCCCAAAATTCTAAAACTCAAAAAGGGTTAAAAAAATTTTAAAACCCTTTGCAAAAAAATCTTTTTAAAAAAATTTAATTCTTTTTTGGGAAATTTTTTAAAAGTTTTAATTTAAAAATTTAAATTTTTTGTGCATACGGAAATTTTTTGCACTATTTTAAAAACCTTTCCAAGATAAAATTAAAGAGCTCGGGTTGTTTGGGTTTAATAAAAATTTTTTTTTGGGTTTCAGTTTTAGCTTTCTAAGGGCCTAATTTGCACAGTTTCTTAAGAAACCGGGATCTTTTGTTCCCGAATCCACAATTTTTGACACTATTACTTTTTTTCGTTTTTTGGTTTAATCGTTTTTTCATTCTAAAAAGTAAAATTCCCCCAAAAAAAACAAAATTTAATATTTATTAATACATATTTTAAAATGATGTAAAAAATTTTTTTTTCAAAAAATTAACTTTAAAATTATACTTTTTTTATACTGGGAGAAATTTTTTGTATTTTTTAAAATTATGTATTTTTTTGGAGTTTTTTAAAAGGGGGGCCCGCGATTTTCATAATTTTTGGTTTCCTTTTGGGAATGAATTTTATGACAAAATACCAAGAAATTCCGTGCAAATAACAAGGTGAAAATAATAGAATAATATTTCCAAATACTTAAAACACGGGTTAAAAATTTGCCCAAAAGTAATGGAATTTTAAAACGATAGGGGCCCAAAATTAGGGGCCAATTTTCCAAAACGATAAAAGGGAAAGTGAAAACCGATGGGAAAATGTTCTTTTATAGGGGGGGAGGGGCGGGAAAAAAAAACGCAATAACATAAAAATTTAATTTTTACCCAAAACGAGAAAAAAAAGGGCCAACAGAAGTGGATACACCTTTTGTTTAAAAAATATTTTAAATTTGTTATTTTTTAAATAAAAAATTTTTTTCGTTTTTTTTTAAATTAAATTTTGGGGGGGATTTTTTTTTTATTCTAAAAATAAAGGGCACATTTTTAAAAATTTTAAAAAGAAAAAATTTTTCGTCAGTTTTATGTTTTTAAATTTTTGTACGATTATAACATTTATGTAAAAAACCAAATTTTTTGGCCCGGGTTGGGAAAATTATTTTATTTGTTGTTTAAAACTATATGAGTGACGGGGTGTTTTTATATTTTTGTTAACTTTAGCAGGAAAAATCCCGTGACCCCAAAGATTTATAAAAAAGGAAAAGGGCTTTACACAAAAGTTTACCGAAAAAACTTTTAAATATTCTGAAATCTTCGGGCCAGGGGATTTTCGGGCAGGGGTAAATTCCGTAATAAAAAATGGAAAATAAATCCGAAAGGGGAATACAATGCAGATTTTTTAACTTAGCAATGGGGGCCCAAAAATGCCGGGCAAGAATGATCAATTTGGGCAAAAAGGCCTTGCGGGGAAAAATCTCGTGAAATTTTTTAACCCCCTTTAGTGCTTAAATTGGAATTTTTGCTTCTAAAGGTTTAGTTGCCCCTTTCTTGTTTTAAATGTCTCCCAATTTCAGTTTAAGAAAGCAGGGATGGGTGTATATTTAAAAGGGTTTGTTCCCTTTAAATTTCCCTTGGAGACTAAAAAAATGGTCCGAATTTTGTTTGAATATGGTTTTTGAAGCTGAAGATTATTCCCTTTAGGGAAAATTTAAAATACTGATCCTCTATTATAAATTGGGGTAGGAGAAAAAAAACCAAGAAATGGGTCTTTTTGGTCCAGGGTTTTAAGCGGGTATTTTTTTGGCTGACGGGGTCTGTGCAAAAATTTTTAGAATCCCCTCATTGTTATATTTTTCCCAATTTATTAAAACTGGGGTTTACTATTCTCAAAAAATTTTAAAAAAGTAGGCCTTTTCTGTCCGGGGGATATCGGGTTTAAAATTGGCTGACTTATGTGGGGCAAATATTTTAAAGGGGAATGTTTTGGGATTTTGTTTTGATTTTTTTCCCAATCTATTGAACTGGCGGTTTTTAAATTCCCAAAAATTTTAAAAAATTTTAATGATCTAAAAATTTCAACCACACGCAATCAGATAATCGGAAAGATTTAATTTTGCAATAATAAAAAGGGGGAAAATAAATTTAAATTAATTTATTTAGCTCATAACAAAGGGACTTTAAATTATCAATGCCCTAAAAACCTTGTTAACACGTTTAAAATTTTTAAAGGGAATTAAAAAGAAATTCACCCTTTGGTTTTTTTAAAAATCCCAAAAAATCAAAACTGATTTTTCACGTTATCATTTGGGCCCCAACTCGCTTTTTTTAAATTAATATAAATTCTTTTAAATTGTTTTATTTCTTTTGT